>NC_048218.1:131947068-131948516 GCF_002007445.2 Ailuropoda melanoleuca | reverse complement strand
GAGCCTGCTTCTTCCTCTCCCACTCCCCCTGCTTGTGTTCCCTCTCTCGCTGGCTGTCTCTGTCTCTGTCAAATAAATAAAATCTTTAAAAAAATATGGACTATCAAGTCAAATATGGGCTATTTTAATAAACAATTATTATTTCAATTTATTTTATCTGAAGTCATGTCTTACCAGCTACTAAAGAATCGCTCTCTTTAAGAATAGGCAAAAGAAATGATGGTATAACTGAGTGATGGCATAATTTAACATTAGTCTTTTAGGAGAAAAGAAAAGAAAGCTTTGATTTCCTTCTAGGTGTTCAATACTTAGTATCATAGGGAAATTAAGATTTATTTAAAATTACCAATGTTATATAAAATTCAGAAAACATTTATCAAGTGATATTAACAATGTCAAGTAACAAATTATCTTTTGTAAATGCTGGCAGAACTTCGACCTTTTTCCAAAGTGCTGTGGTAGTTTCCACATTTGTGATAGCTGATGCCATTGACTCTGTCTATCTGTGCATGATTGCATAAACCTGCTGGCTCCACAGATCTCTCTTAAGAATCAAAGGCAAAAGTACTGGTAAGAAAGTAATTAGCTGTTATCCATAAAAAGCATGAAGTCCCTAGAAAACATCCCTCAGAAACAGAGTTAAATGAATGTAAGTGTATATATACATGCACACCCATATATATATAAAAGAAGTAAAATTTCTGGACTATTTTAGACCCTTTCAAGTGCTGTCAGGGTGCTGTTTTCTGTGATATCATTTCAATATAAGTTTATATCCAGCTCCACTTTAGAAATGAGATAACAGCATGGGATGCTGTTTCAAGTAACCATTTTAATTTTTTTAAAGGATGCTTGTATGCAGGTAATAACTTGCCCAATTTGCTGTTAGTCAATTAAATGAAGAAAGTAATCTTCAGTGAGTTTCAGTGGTAAACCAAAACCAGAACTAAAATTTTATATATTTGCAAAACAACAGCTCTAACCTAAGTGCTTCTGCGGCAGGGGTAAGGCGCTTGGCTCTGTGGGTTTACACATAATTCAGAGATTTGACTCCTACTCTGTCAAGCAGATACATGTTGCGATCGTATCTTTAGAACAGTTTCGTAAACTGAGGAAAAATGCAACAGCCTAGTATAAGGAAAGAAAAAGTCCCAGCATCTCTATAGGGCTAAACTGACAAGATCAATATGGCTATATGGAAATCTGAGAGCAAAACCAGGCTTGGTCTTAAATGTATCAGAGATTCTGACCATTGAAGGGATTCTGATGATTAGTCTGAGTCTATGGATATGTGGCGGGCATACGATAGAATTTAAGAGTTTTTTGGAACTCATTCTTCATCAAATCTCAGTTTTGTGCCTCATCCTCCTTCTAGGGTCTAGATTCATGTTGCCCCCCTTTGTTTTGTAAAAGGTTGCACAGATAACACGTAAAAAAAAAAAAAAAGG